>NW_026599561.1:0-15000 GCF_023634155.1 Falco peregrinus
TTTTGTTTTGGGTTTGTGGTTTGTTTGGTTTTTTTTTTTTTACGTATATTTTATTTTATTTTTTTGTAGAATCATGTCTCCAGAGATTAGTGAAGCAGCACAGAATTCTGCCTCATTACAGAACTGACATTTGTGCTGTTGCAGTTAGGGTTATGTCAGTGTTTCTATTATAATGTAATTCCTCTGCTTTATTGAATAAAATAGCCTCTTCTTCGGAAATTTTTTACATGAACAATGTGAATTCAGGTTTTGTACCTATGCTTGTGACAATAGCTGTGCTATCTTTCCATTGTACAGATTTTGTTTTGAATACACTGCAAATATTTTTCGTATTTAGAGAATATTTGTAAGACCTTCGAACTAATACTTTGCAGGCAACATCACCAGTAGCAATGGAAAACACATTAAAATTCCGTGGTAGGATCGCAGTGCTAGTAAAGTTCTTTAATATTAACATAATATTGAGTCCATTTATTTTGGTATTATCTTAATTTGATCCATTTTGCACCTTGTCTATGGTATATATTTTTTTAATTTGTGCCAGTGCATGAAGCTATTGCATTTTGTTGTAATCTGAATTTTATAATCTTGCCTATTACTTACAAGCAATCTGCTGCTACAGTTGTTCCTAGGTGTTTTTATAAACTAATTTAACATCTGTTTGTACTATGTAACTGTATCAACTTACAAATGGGCAATAGAACTTAGCATTGCTGAGAATTACCATGCAGATAGATGGAGTTACATTAGTAAAAGTAAAAACCACTCAGTATTTTATTGTAACTTCCTAAATAAGCTTTGTTATCAAGATTGTTTTATTTTCAGTAAAGCTTCTGAATTGAATGACTAGGTTATTTACAATAAAGTATCAGCCAATATGTTTTATTTAGAAATAAATAAATAAATACTTTAAATCATAGTTAAATTGAGTTTTAAAGTTCCAAACCATTCTTTACCCATAATGTGATTCTGGGATCTGAAGGTATATATACAGTACGTGTTAGCGAGTGAACAAATGTAAAGTGGGAGTTAAAAAATTGCTCTGATTCATTAGAAAGATTTAATTAAGATACAAAGCCTGCAAACTTGTCTGGGCTGCACTGAGAGTAGAATTTAACCCCCAAAAAGTATCAGCCCAGAGCACTGAGTATAGAAACACCTCCATTCAAATCTGTTTACTTACCTTGGCATATTTAATAAGAAAAAACATTGTCTAGTACTGCTTATTTCCTTTGGGTCCCTACCATAAATACTCTTTAAATATTTGTGAGAGCTGCTCCCACTACATGTTTTAAGAATTGTGTCATTAGCAGAGGTAAGACAGGAGCTCCTAGATTTCCACTAAGACTGGTCTTGTTTACTAACATGTTACACGTAAAAAGAATAAGGCTCTGCCCCAAAGAGGTGAAAGGAGATGGGAATTGATTCCTGTCTTTTTGGAGATAACGTTTGATGCACAGAGAAAGGTATTTTGTCAAGGGTAATACATGTTTGTAGGGCAAACAGGAACCGTAATCCCTAAATTCATGTGTACTCAGAGTCTACAAAACATGGCACAGAGCCTTCAGAAGGCTCACATCAGCCTTCCACATGCCCATGATCCTACATCTTGGCTAGTGAGAATTCCCAGTCTTCAGGACTCAACAGTGCAAGACATCAAGGCTAGGGTACTTCTGGAGCCAAGATGGGGCAGTCAGCTGGATTAGCTGAAAGATGCTGTGCAGAAAAAAGAACAGTATGTCTGCTCTGGTTTGTCTCTAATAGTCAGTGTAAAAACCACCAAGACTTTACTCAGCAGAAAATGCCCAGTCTGTCATAGTTCCTCAGGTGAAGGTATTTTCTGTATTGGTGTACTTTATCATCATCGACCAAGTAGCAAAAAAATAATTCAAGGACGTTTGGGGGGGGGGGGGGGGGGGGGGCAGAAAAAAGAACACAACCTCTTTTCCTGAAGTTTACTTTTGACTTGTCACGTTGACTGTTGCCAGAATAATAATAAAATGGTATCTCATAGTTTGCTTTAATGTTGTTGTACAAGTTTAAGAAAGAAAAGAGAGGATTGTTTTTTTTGTGGGTGTTTTTGGTTTTGTTTTCCTTTTTCTTCCCCATCCCCACCCCCACCCCCCTTGCAGCTGAAGAGACAGAACATAGAGGAACAGCAGAGGAAGACTGTAACAGAAGTGTGACACACACACAAAAAAAGGGGGTTTGGGGAAGTGTTCTTTTCTTTTTTTTTTTCCTGTTGATCCTTTGCTTTTTATTTGTAAGGATGGGTACACAGATCTTTTTTATTTTATGGGAAGATACATGTATATATGCATTCAAGTCATCCATGTGATAAAGCTAAAAATGGCTGTGGAAGAATGTGAAACATTTCTAATGCTATTGCTCATGTAACATGCATGATCTTCTTTATTCTTAAACAAATAGTAAATTAAATACCATGAGACAATAGAAAATGTGCTGAAAATCTCCAGTAGAGAAAATATCTCCCTCAGAGAACTAAACATGGCATGAAGACCACTGGCATCTCTTTAGAAAGTGTGACAAGCACGTGTTATTCAGAAAGTAGGAAAACCGGGAGCAATAACTAAAAATTTGTAGGGATATCCAGCCGTTTCACGTAATGGTGTTTACTTTTCCCCCACTTTGGCCAGACATGGTCTCAAGCTGTGAGAGAGGTATATTGTCAGACTATGAAAGAAGCACATCTCCAGCAGAGTGCAGGAAAATGTATGATTAGAAAGAACAGCAAAGCAAATGATTGCTAGTGACTGTATCACTTTAATATGTCATTGCTCTGCTTTGCTTCTGCATCTAGAGATGTGACTGTGAGGTATGAGCCCCGTGCAGCCTCATCTAACATCAGAATTAGCCCTGCTATTGACAGGGGTTGGATGACCTCCTGAGGTTTATTCCAACCCGAATTGTTCCATGAGACTAGAAATACCTGATACCTTCAGTGTCTCTAGGATGGGTAGTAATGTCAAGGATGGTGTTGTGACAGACTTTAGCAAGGACTATCAATCAAGACCAAGGGGACTTGATTGGCATGTACAGCCTTGTCTGAAGTCTGTGCTGCTGCAAAGCCACTAATTAGATAAAGGCAGCCTGTATTTGCTACATCTTATTTTAATGTAGACTTATTCTTTGTCTTTTGCTGTCTCCCTGTTCAGAGGGTAATGGTGATAACTGTCAACTGGTCTAGCAAATCGAGTCACTTCTTAGAGAAACATGGGGTGTGATCTTTTACTAAAATGGCCTGGATTGACATGCAGCTGTAAAACACACTGTGAGATAGCTCACTCGGCAGTTGTAGAGAGTAAAGCGTGCATTTTTTGCCTTACTCTCTATTACTCATAATGCAATGGTTTGTAGGACTCCTAGTCACGGGCTAGATCCCCGTTATGTTAGGTGTCTGACAATTCTGTAGACATTACTTAACTGTTTTTACATTCAAGCATACAAACAATTTGTCATTGTTAATGAAACATTAAAAATCTGTTATATGCCTAATGCTCAGAAAAATATCACCAAAATATTGTCCGCTTACTGAACATATTTGCAACAGTGAAAAACTTCAAAGTCTGTACTAAAACAGTTTTGCATTAAAATGTTCTTTTTTTTTTTAATTGTTTTATTGAAGCTTTTCTTTGGAATGGATTGTAACTTGATGAGATATTTACTCAGAGAATGTTAAAATGAGTAATTTTGACTTTTCCATTTAATTCTAATAGTGTTGAAATGTTCCATTGTCCTAAAGGAAAAATATCTTAATAAAAGGTAAAAAAAAATATGTATTTGTAATGTTGATTTTTTTGGTTTATGTTAAAACATTAATGCTAATATAAAGATACAGATTTTATTTGGTAACAGTAGGTATATAAATATAATTACTATGTGGGTATATACATGTAGAGATAATCTAAGCAGGGGAAGCTGAATAAATAAACATTAGAAAATAGAAATAAAATTATCTAAGCAGCTGAAACAAAAGTATTTGACGGTATGGAAATGAAATGTTTCCACATTAAAAAAACAACAACAAAAAACCATATCCCCCGTCCTCCACAAACCCAACCTTTTTTTCTAAACAGATTGCTTTACACATTTTCCCCTCTAATTTCCACTTTAGGGGAAAATAGCCTCATTCATCTCAGTAAATTCCTAAAAAGATCTTGGGATATACTATAAATGTCCCCATGATTAAGTAACTGCTCATCAGATTATGTAAAAAGGAGAATGGCGATTACATTATGATGTTCTGATTAATCTGCTGTGTGAGAGAGCTCATTGCGGCACAGCCCTCAGCTGCCAGCATCTTTTACTACACTGCTAGGATGGTGCTATGTCCAATGATTTTTTGCAGAAGAGCCATATTCACATGTCCGTATTGTGAAGTCTGTAAAAACCTAAACGTACTATAGCAAGATGGCTCTGCGTGTTGTTGTCATGATTTATGTCCAATTATCCATAATAGTAGATCTGAATTTAGTGAGGACCTGTTCTGGTAAACTTTGACTCCATTAGCTCTGCTTCCACCTTTAGAAAAGCCTGCTTAGACTCCCATGGGACTATTGAGCTGGATCTGCACCAATTTCTTCTCCAGTTTCTTATCTCTTTTCCTGAAATTTATGGAATTACAATGGAGTCCAACAGCCAAAGAGAGAATCAGACTCAAATAAACTGTCCACATGAGTGAAAAAGCGTTGAACTTTTCAGACATTTATAATTATGATTCATTGAATTAACATCCAATTTCAAAATACCTGGATGGATAAGGTCCAGGATTTTGATTTGCCTGGATTATAAAAAAGGACAGCTCTGAAACAAGGCCAGAAAACTTAATCTAAATGATCATAGGCAAGTTTCAAATTAAAATCTGTGGGAGGAAGCCTCATTGATTCAGAATTGTGCAGTTTTATTGGGAAAGAAAAAAGAGATGGGTCTGAAAGCTTGGGGGGATTAGCAAGAAAGAATAACAGAACCCGCATTGACTGCATACAACATGTTCAGAGTAATAAACAACAGTGTTATTAGCAAATATAAAGCCTGTGATAAACAATGGCGTGATGTTTCTTTCACTCTAATAGGCAAGTACAGATAATTGGGACAAATAAAGTACTGAAAAGTGTCTCTAACCACCTTTCTGAGCTGCTCTGAGAACGAGTGAATCAGGTCCTGGCATGCTGCAGAGCTCAGCAGTAGCTTTGGAAACTGGCTTTTGTGTTTCGCTAAAAGAGTATGTTCCCATTGCTAATGGAAAACAACAGAAGCTAAAGACGTTCGTTTGAATTGTCAGATCTTCTATTTCCCCCCCCCCCCCCCCCTTTTTTTTTTAAAGTGGTAATGAGAAGACAAGGAGACAATTCCACACATTCATCAAAGAGCTTGCAGAAGTCTTTATAATTTATTTTCCTATTGAAGTCCCAAACATTTCTAACTATGGGCACTTTTAAAACGGAACTAAAGTTATTTATCTTGCAACACTCCTCTTCCCCTGCCTCCACATAGCAGTCTACGCATGGAATAGGCCATTCCATTTTATTTTCATCCCATCTGTCCTTATCTTTCTTCTTCTTTTGCCAGTGCTTTTTCCATCATTATCTGAGAACCAGCTAGAGATTTGCCTGGCACTAAGGGTGCTAAGGTAAATGCTGGAATTGTTCTAAAGCATTTGTGTCTGGGCTATCCTCAGACAGCAGGGGGGCTTTGTCCTGTCAGCCATATTTTAAAGTTATGACAACATTAATCTTGACATTGAATCATAATTACACCTCACCTGGGGTTTGACATACCCAGAATTGCCACTTGCTGCTGTGAGAAAGTGTTTCACATTAGCAGTGATATAAGCCCAGGTAATGCTTAGAGTGGGAGGATAGGGGAAATGGGTGTTGGCAATTTGCTAAAGCTTTTTATATAGTCTTAATAATGTAAAATGCCATCCTAGATTTCAGCAAACTGCACACACTGAAATGCTACTGCTACAAATGCAGTAGTCTGGCAGCAACGCCTGACTTTCAGATCAAATAGATAGCAACACTTTGTAACTCTTAAATGAAAGAAAATCTTTTTTCTGCTGCACTGACAACTCAGATCACGTGACAAAAAACTGTACTCCGAACAATAATTTTCAGCGTGTGGAATACGTTTTGTTGCTCTTAATTCAGGTGCTATCCAAATGTTCATTCAGTAGTTTTGCCAGTTTTACTTTAACAAAGACTCCAAATATTCCTGCTGTATAAGCACAGCCATGAAAGCATGTAAATTGAGGCAGAAAGATTCTAACAAAGTGTGTGTGTGTGTGTGCGTGCGTGCGTGCGTGCGTGCTTGTGTGTGTGTGTGGGGGGGGGAGTAGGTTAACGCATTGGGTTAACGCACTGGGTTTTGACCTCTGTGAGCTGACTTTGAATTCCTATCCATCAAAAAGTTTCTCCGTGACTTTCAGCACTAGGTGATGATGCTTTGGCACATTTCATCTAACTTTAAGTATTAAAGTCATACCTAAAGAACACCTATATCTGAAAACTTGTTCTCCCTGGGTTTCTCCTGCAGTCAACTGACAAAGATGGAGAACTCAAAAGAGTGATTCAGATTCCAGGTGGCCTGACTCTCCCTCTATCAGGAGCTTAAGTGACTAAGCGTGTCAGCTAAATGCCTCAGCTTAGTGCAATGCATCAAAGACTTAAGACCCAATGGGATATAAGGACTTGAGTACCTAATCTAGGACTTACACAAAATGTACAGTAAGCACTTAAACTGTCATCCTTAGCTGACCCTTAATGTCCGAGGAGCTTAAAATCCTTTGCCACCTGACTTCTTTAGTTTAAAGTTCCCCAGGTACCTATAACTGTATTAAGGTTTGGCAGGGATGAGCAGCCTAACTCATACCTAATATTGATTACAATGCAGCAACTAGGCTTTCTTCTGCTCAGTTCTCCTGGGGGATCTAATTCTAGAAGACAATCTTAAAAAGACCTAATAAGCATTTATAGTAATAGGGATATCTATGTGCTGCAGTAGTTTCCACCTCTCTTTTCAAGCAGATTAATTATTGTCATCTTTTCTTTAAATTAACATTTCAGTAGCTCAAACACTTTGCAAAGATGTGGGAGATGTGTTCATTTCCACACTTTAATGGGTCTCAAGCCTTTCTCCATCAAGCATGTACCAAACAACAGGATATATGCCGTTCCAGCTGGGGGATTTTCATTCTATCTGCCGAAGTTATAGTATTTAATAATCTGAACTGGGGACAAGGTAGGGGGATGAACACAGAGGTGTAGAGAAAAAGATACAAAAGGAACATTGTAAGAGAAAAGTTAGGGCACTCAGTGGACCTGGGGATAAAACACCTTGCACTTACTGTGCACACACATTATATTTTCCAAGTGTCTATAAATTAACATATACGTTGTATGTTCACATTCTAATTTATCCTGCAGTACTTTTTTGCATACTGGCATCCAAAGAATCTGAATAGTTGATCATAGATTCAATAAGATAAATGCCTAAATACTATGTGTTTTGTTCAGAGGCTTGAGTTACATGCTTAGAACTTTTTATTTGATATTTAAGTAAGATGCCTGAGAACATACAGCACTGTGTCCGAACCCTGAATCTCCAGCTGTAATAAAGTGGTAGTATTTTCATGACAAATAGAGAAGAAAAGTTGCATGAAAAGATACACTTTTTTAGATAGCAAAGAAAAATTATTAAAATGCCTAAAGGAGAGACCTAGTTTTAGCCACACAACATCATGATTACATTTATAATCCTTAACGACAACTACATCTGCAGAGAAGCTTTCTTGACCTTACAGGTCTTTGTGTCTGCCATATGAATCCATGTGTTTAAAGGGAAAACTCTACTCAAAGTCTGTTAAACTAGGTGAATCATTCGTCTGGGTCCACGTTCTATTGGGCAGATGCTCACACTGTAGCTGGCATTGTCAGATAAGGAGCGAGTGAGCATAAACTGAGGAGATATTTCCATGATTAGAAACAGCTTTCCTGTACTACTCTTAAGAAACATTGCTGAGATGGGGAGAAAGGTCCTGCTGGTACTGATGGAAATTCAAGTCAATGTTAACATACACAAGTAGTAAAGCCCTAGATATGCACATTAGGTTTCAGGCGTGTGTGTGTGTGTGTGTGTATGTATACACATCTGCACATGCAGACAAAATTGTTGCTCTGCTAAGCTGCCCCGTGCATTGGTTTTTATGCCAGTAAAACAGGGATGTAAAATATCACTCTACTTCGGAGAGCAGATAAGTCAGAGTATGAATAGTGAAGAAAGATGTTGATAACTGGGACCTTAAATGTTCAGTGGTAAAACCCCATGGTGTACTGTCTTACACCAGTTGAGACATCACTATTTGTCTTGTGGAGGAAAAATTCAGTAAAAGCTTATAAGGTAGCATGTCTAGTGATTGACATAACAAATATAATTAATACAAACAGAAATCTCTGAGAAATTAGATATGAATTTTCAAGATACCTCTGAACTCTAAGTTTACTTTATCAATCAACCTTACCCAGTTTATCTTGATAAAGCCCTTTCTATATGTGTTTATTTTTTCCAAGTTCTGACTGAAAGACACACTTCACATAGCTCATATACCTACGTTTGAGCAAAATGAGCGCAAAATGTGTGAACACGTTGCCTTGAACAGATGACTACCTGAGGGAACATGAATTACAAACCATAAAAAGCAGTGAAGAATTGGACTCCTGGATTTTTCCTTGCTTAACTGAGACATAGCAGTCTACAAAAAGGCAGGTGAGACATTTTGCTGGGAAGCAACTTTATTCTTCTCAGATTCACACTATTCATCAGATTTCTGGCTGCAAAGTTTTGCTTGTTTGGTTGGTTGTTGGAGTTTTTTGGGGTATTTTGGGGGGGGTTGAGTTGGGTTTTTTTTGTTTGTTTTGTTTCTGCGTGTTTTAATATCATAGTTAAAGAGACAAGGAACATCTCAGGACACATCCATGCAATACAAATTTTTTCTTTTCAGCACAATGTATTCTTAAGAAGCACTGTAAAGTTTTCAAAATCTTTGACTGAAAACTAAAACCTTGCAGAAAAGTTATGATCCATAGATAAGATCCCCATCCTTCTGATCGTTGTCTCAGATATGCACCATTGCATTGCATCATACAACCACCACATTATCTTCCCCAAATTTGCCACAAATTCCCTCAAGCAATGAGAAGGATGGATAACAGCAAACCTTTGTATTGAAATGTATGCCCAATTGTATTACCTTAACCAGATCTTTCAGATAGTCCTTCTATTCTGTTTCTATTACATCAAAACTTCAAAAGCACAGAGTTACATTTCTTCACAAATTGGATGAGATGTGGAATTACTGTGATGGCAGCTGAGCCACTGGAGGTTGTTATACTTGTCTCAGTCAATATAAAATGCCACTCTCTCACATATATACAGTCAACTTACAATCCACAGGAGAATGAAAGATCTAAAAACGCTAGCCACATGCATACCTTATGAGTGTTTACTTATGAAAAATCTCCAAGGTTATTTAGCAGAAACACAAATATTGGTCATTTTTTACATGTAGTTAACAATAAGATACAAAAATATGCTGAAGCAAGCAAAGGAAATTTATCAGCCAATTTAAGGTTTCACACCTAAAAAAAGTTTCTGTTTCTCTTCTTTGGCATTTCCCTTTTTGTCTGTATAATTCAATATGTGCATATCAACAACAGATTAATACAATTTTTGTTTGTAAAGCTACTGCATCAATTACTTATTGAAGATATTTCTGCCTTATAGTTTCAAATAGAAATATTTCTCGTCATTAAATAGAAACTAAGGTCCCAAATGAAGACCTGAACTGTTTTTTTCTGACATGTGTTTGGTACCAGATATATCCTCACTGCCTTTAATGAAGCTTAATCCTAATTTACACCCTTATCATTAAAGCAGAATCGGACCTCTTTATTGCCAAAGAGACAGTTGCTCAATTCATGTCCCAAACTTTTTCCTGTCTTTTGTTTCTGGGCCTTGATTTAACACTTGAGTGCTACATTTAGCACTTGAACACGAGTGCTATTAGTTTTACGTAAATTAGAAAGAACTTTCCTCATAAGGACAGTTTCTGAAGTACTGAAGTTACTTTAAAACACTAAATCCCATTGACTTTAATTTAAACAGTAATTGGATAAAAGATATTAAACACCTATGAAGAAAGGTTGGAAAGCTGACCTTACTCAGGTAAGAGTTCTAACCGTCACTCGAGGGAATTATATTCATAATCTCAGTGGCCAAAGAAAATTAATTTAATGGGAAGGAAAGTTGTCAGAGGAATACACTTGGAGTGAATTGTACTTGGTGTGTTACTCTTTCACCTATCTTCGAATGGTCACAGTGGCAAGGTTACTGTTTCCCTAGCAAAAGTGTTTTTTCCAGATTTCATGGAAATGCTGAGAAAAGAAGCTGGTTAGTTCATCTCTGTTTTTTTTTTTTAATCACTCAACGTAGAACTACTGTTTTCAGAATTTTTAAGTCACTGTATTTCACAGGTATTAATGAAAATACATCATGTGTAGAATTATGATGATTCTTCCTTAATGATTAAAAACTTGAATAAAAATCTCAAGAGTAAATACCCTGGAAGGTTTTCAAAATGCAGAAGCCACCATTCCTTTTCTTTTGAATTTTTGTAGAAATTGAGAGGTTTTCAAAAGCATACATTTCAATCAAATGCCCTTATGTTTTGGGTGCTTGATCTGAGGCAAAATAGGAACTGTGATCCACTCTAAAAAACAAAATGTGGAATTTAGCCCAGAACTGTAGTCACCTGGATTTGACCAGATAACTGCAAGCACCCGCATGGGAGTTCTGCACAATCACCTCAAACCTAACACCTACATGTGGACAGATGAGTGCCTTTCCAGTCTCCGTTAATGGTATAAGTTGCATTGTCATAGACTGTAACAGAAGCTCAGGCAAACAGTTCACACAAGGACCAACGTTCAAGTGTCTGAAGTCTCCATGTGCTTTAGAATTTAGCAACAGTATACAGTTGCCCAAGAATCACAGGCTAGCTGAGGTTGGATGGCAGCTCTCGAGATTTCCTGGTCCAAAAGGCTCAAAGCAGTGTTTAAAACTGTACTTCAAACCAGGCTCAGAAGCTGGTTCAAACCTCAGCTAGAGCAGGTTGCTCAGGGTTATGACCAACGTGCTTTGAGTACGCTGAACTTGAGGAATCTGAGTAGTGGTCCAGGAGGCTTATGGGTTTCCAACATGCCAGTTTGCTGGAAAATGGAGAGTCTTGGGAAAGGCAGAAAATGGGCTGACTTGGGAGTCCATCACAGTAGGGAGGGAGTAGGGAACGGATGAGCAGATAACTTTGCCGAAAGCAAATTATGGGTTGGTATACTCAAAATTTTGGGGTAATCTGACTATACAATGTATTGAATGATGTGTTGAACAGACTAATACAAAACATTCAGCCTTTGGAAAAAGGTGACAGCATCCTTATTGAAAGTCAGCCTAAACAAGCAGTTTGCCATTTGATCCTATTCACAGATATAACAGATTTCTCTCTTTCTACATGGTCTTCTTATGATTAAAGAGCAGTGAGGTTAACCGCACCCTTATGATCAGTTGTCAGAAATCCTGTACAAAAGCATAGACTTCCTATACATCCTGTATTTGTGCCTGGCAATCAAGCACCCAGATCAGTTGCAAGCAAATAATTGATGTCTGCAGTTTTCTCTGTGACAATACTATATTACATCTCAAATTCTCAACATACTGATGAAGTAGGTCTTGACAGTGCTTTGTAGATGGAACAAGGATCTGAAGGCCACATTTGGATTTTGATCTTTCTTGCATCATTGTTTGAATGTATAACCTTATGCAATTAGAGGTGTTAAACACTTCCTGTCCCTTATTTTTCTCAATTTAACATATGTATTTTGTTATCTTCTAAAGTGTAAGAACATAACTATTTATGTAAGTTTTTTCTTCTTCGGAACAACTTTTTAACAGCTGAAATATTTTCAAAGTAAATTTTGAATCAGCTCTGTAGATCAATAGTAAAAAGTTAATAATTAGTCATTACTAATTAAGACTCATATGATTACAGCCAGCCATTTGTGAATGGTAAACCATGTAGTTGGTAAAAAACAGATCCTGGATATTTTTTTTGTTTCATATTTTTCTTCCAAAACCTTTGGTAATTGATCCTGTTCTTTTGTAAAAGCCGTAATCTTTCTTGACTATTTTATGAACACATATAATATATTGTGTACTACTTATGATTTTTTTTTTTTTTTAAGTGGAATCAATGTCACCTTACTTTAATAATAAGAAATTTAGGTGTCTGTCTCAAATCATCTAGGTTTTCTTTGGTGTGCCCCCCCCCCCCCCCTTGTACAATGAGAGGCATCCAAAGAAAGCTAAAACCAGTGCTAAAATAAGTGCTTTATCTGGAGCTGACTGTTTGTCCAGTGCCTAATGGGGGAGGGTAGACAACTGGTTTAGAATAGATACCAAAGTTTTAGAAAATTAAAACTAGGGTAGATTGATCCAGCCATTCATGTTAGCTATTATTAATTTATGACATATGATAGGAAAATAAATCACATGTTATTGATTCTGGATTATAAGTAGGTTTTGTTTAATTACTTCTACAGCATCTTTTATATATTTTCGAACTCTGGAGAATAAGAATTGCCATTACATATTTTCTTCTCACCTTCAGGAATCCAGCGATCCTGAGATTTCAGGTGTAAGGATTCTCTTGGTCAAAAAGTAAGAGAGGTACTTGAAGGTGTCTTAAATAAAGGTTTAAAAAACCTCCAAGTTTATCTGTGATAGAGCTCTTCTCCACAACTTTGCTAAGGATACTTCAATACTTAAAAAAATCTACCTTTTGAAGCAACATCTCAGGGTTGGTTTTTTTTCTCTATGAATGAAGATATCCTCCTCTGACAAACTTATTTTCCATTACTGTCATCCCTTAACTTACTTATCATTTAATTGTACTGCATTTCACAGCACCACACAGCAAAATGATACAACCTCCATCACAATTCCTACTTAGCTGCAGCAAAGTCCTTTACAAGTGAAGTCTAGTTCTGCAACGTAGCTAGACTTTATTATCCTGCAGAATTTGTTTCAAACTGTAGCCTGAAAAGTAAAGGTGAAAAACCAGAGTGATTACAAATGAGTTCTCCAAAGGAAAAGGTAGAAATGGTTAATGTAGATCATTATGCAAACAAGATTTTAATATTCTAAGTTTTAATTAAACTAGATTTAACAAAGATCTCCAAGGAGTTGGCCCTTAGGAGTTTATCAAGGTGAGCATTCTTGGGGTGGGGTGGGGTGGGGGGTTAGTGGGGAAGCTTAAAGTTAATTTTAATTGAGTGTGAAGAACTTAAAAGTATCACTGATGTACTGGACAAGAGTTGTGTACAATTTTTTTAGAATAATATTTAAAGTCTAAAATATGCAAGAAGACACATTAGAGGACAGAAGAGAATTAGTCTTTTGGTCCATTTCAAACTATGTTTCCCACAGTAAGCACAAATACTGGAACTGAGATATTTTCAAGGTGAAATCAGATGCACTGAGCTGGCCAAAGTTAAATTAAGTCCCACTTTTCAAAGGTAAAATCTTAAGAGACTTAGGCTCCCATATACTTATGTTGCATTTCAAATTGAGATATTTTTCTCTTAAGCTGCCTAGATGCTTCTGAAAACATTGCTCTGAGTCAATCTAATTCATAATTAGATTTTAAACTACTGGCTGTACTGGGAAGATCAGATGAAATTCAAATTTGCTCCATCTCTGCTAGAATCCCTTCAGGACTGCTATTCAAAAAAAGGAACAGATATAGTACAGGGTACAGTAAGCTGCAGGGGAGTTCAACTCTCCTGTTTAATGTCAAGTGGAATCAAGGGTCGTGCACTGTTTGACTCCTGACCTGTCTTCCCATGCCTCCTGAGAAGAAACCATGTTCAACCTCACACAGAGCCTGAACTTCCCACTTCATAAGCTGTGCTGGCTTTTAAGCAATGACAAAACTAGTAGGGGTCTCTGGTAGTTCTGTCTTGTGTCTTTTTCATAGTTAAACCACACAAATAACAGCATTAATAATAATTACACAAACACACATTATTAGGTAATGTAACATTTAACCTGCTTATCAAATCATATTCTTACTTCTCTATCACCCTCTTATTGATTTGGTTTCTTACTATACATAATTTTATCTTTGTATAGGTATATCGCAGGTTAGCCGCTAGAAAAAGCCTCTTTTACAACTCGTCATCATCTTTATCAGTGACAACCCCTACTAAACTGGGATCGAGCTGGCACAGAGAAGCATTTTCAGAATCTCTCTATAAAGTTATCTCTGGGCTTCAAGAATATAAGATTTCCTAGCATCCAAATTTCAATCACACCTTTTGAAATGGCTCGTTAAGTGATTTGTAATGGCACAAGTGCTTTCTTCTTATTAAAAGATAACGGGAAGTTAGTATCTGTTTCCTACTTACAGTGGCAACTCAATTGCTCTGGCAGAGGTTTGCAAAAGCCCTTACTGACCATTCATACCAGAAACTGGTGAGGTTCCTGGTTGACAAAGAACCATATTTTTTACAGATATCGACCTCTTGGCTTTCATGCTGAATGTGTTTCATGGCTCCAGGGGAAGGTTAGTGACAGCAAACAGAAAGAAAACACAAAAAAGGGAAAACAAAATGAAAATGGAAGCTGATAATTTTTAACAACTGAAATTATAATTTTGAGGGCTTTTTATAACTGTCAGTATTTCAGACTAGGTACAAGGAAGCCATTTTTACAGCGGGGATAGTGAAACACTGGAACAGGTTGCCTGATGAGGCTGGAGTTACCCCATTCCTGGAAACACTCAAGGTCAGGTTGGACTGGGCTCTGAGCAACCTCATCTAGTTGTCTCTGCTCATCACAGTGGGGTTTGTCTAGATGCCATTTAAAGGC
>NW_026599561.1:20000-24997 GCF_023634155.1 Falco peregrinus
GTGTTTAAGAGTTGAACAATAATGTGTAATATAGAAAGTCTTTAGCAGCAACCTTTTCCATTCTAACTAGTGCATAATATTGGTTTTGCAATCATTTAGTAATTATATAAGGAGGACATATTTATTACGAATTATTGATTTTATAATTACTGCTGCTGGTGTTCACATTATTACACAATGAAAATCTTTTAATATACAATGTTCTTCACCCTCAGCTGGCAAGCAGATAGTGCAATGCAATTTACTGAGTAGCCAAGAGTAGATTTTTATCGGCACTTTTTTTGCCAACTACCTAAGTGGCTTGCTTTCTGAAAAAAAATATTGCTAATGGCACTTAAACTAAGAAGAATGTCCAATTTTTCAAGGTCATTCCTGGAAGATTATTGTAGTCAGTCAATGAAAAAAGGGAGAGAGAGAGAGAGAAGAGATAGAGAGAAAGATTTGTTTAATTGTTGAGTTATTTTACTGCTAATATCACCAGGAATTAAAAGTTATAGCTTTAAATTTGCTGTAAGCTAAACAGACATAAAAGGCCACTGTCATACACTGGATCATGACACATGAAGATATATCTCTTATGAAATTGATTTTTCCGTGTGTGCAGGCTGACTGCTCAGTGCAGCTAACCCGCCTGTAGAACTGCAGGGAAAAGTTATATTCGGGGCTAGTGTATAATTGTCAATATGTTTTATATTCTTGAGCAAGGGATTTTTCTTCAAGACATGTACAAAAGAGATTGTCCAAGTTCACCATTTCATTGGGTCTGCAGCTGCTCACTAATAGCTGTTGCTAAGAAACTGTCACGCCAAACAAAGAGGAGTTCTGCACCATCAAAAATCTTTGGAAATAGGGCTCTACATTACTGGCATCAGAATTTAACATCCTGGTTACAGAATTTAGACCTGGCTGATGCAGGGAAGAGGACACAAGTGCCTTCTACAACTTCCTCTGCACTTGCCAGGATTGAACCTTTGACTGGAATTGTGTAAGACTGGATATATATTTCCTATAGAGATACACATGCATGTGTGCACACACCTCCCCCCTTGAACACACATATAGATTCAACAATGAGCCCAAGGTTTCATCTGAGTCTGAATTTTGTGGCTTGATGCCTTTCCCCTCAATAAAATGGTTTTATTAGGATATAGTTGTCATGTAATATTTTTGTGAAAGAAAAAATACTAATAAAAACCATCACACCAAGATTAGCACATTCAATGAGAGGTATTGGTGCTTTATTCCAGTACAGACTCCAGACCATCCCAGTTACAACATATCCTGCTCAGCGTCTTACCAGTTATGTATATATACATATAAACACGCAAAAGAAGCAAAAAACCCCAGCCTGGGATCTTTAAAATGGCAAAAAGAAGTTGCTGCTGTGTGACAGACCTGATATGGTCTGGCAAGGAGCAGACCAGATTTTACCACAATATGAACAGGCATACAAAAATCCTAAATAGAGGAAGCAAAAATGTTTACAAGTTCTTCAGAGACTTTTGACTCATCAAGATGGAGCAAAAATCCCAAGACATATCAGTACTGGGAAATGTTATTTTTTCTGGGATTTTAAAGAAAGAAGGATGAAAGAAAGATAAAATAGCATTATGCCTGTAGTGTCTCATGGAAAACAACACACAGAGACACAGATAATAGAAATAGGAAATATAACCTTTGTTTTTATAAGGGATATGTTGCCACAAAATGATCAGTAAGTTGGTTTTCTGAGGTTCATGATATATAAAGGGATGATTGTAAAAGTACTATAGTTGTAATTCATTCAACAGGATTGGGGCTTAAATTTTTTGAATTTGAGTATTTTAAGCTTTGTCTGGTATATCCCCAAGTTGAGAGAACCTTATTATAACACTTGCAGGTAATTGTGTCTACAGGCAAAACGGAAGAGTCAGGAGAATGTCAGGGCAACATGATTCCATAGTGAGATGACATCAGCACACAAAACTCCACCTTGTTCCTGCTCACCCTACATTTTAGTTCCAACAAGAAAGTGAGCTATGGAATTTCTAACCAGGTCCAGATGGGTTAGAAGCACCCTGGGATTCCTTTGCTTTTACTAAGTGAAAATCTGGTGTTATAAACAACTGCAGCAGATTATGCAATGTGTCATAAGGATTGTGATATACTGGCCATGGCAAGTTTCACGGCTGGGTGTGTTTCATCATGACAAATGCGGGAGTGATGCAATGTAAGGATCAATCAATCTTGACTCAGTATTAAGACAAACTGGATGGTCTAATGAGTCTTTTCTGTCTGTTATGGTAACAGGAGATCAATCAATGAAGAAAATCAGATCAATAATTCAAAAATAATGTTTTTTCAGTGTTTAAACCCAGTAGTTTTAAACTTTGAAAAGTCTGTGAGCTATAAGAACAATAACAAGAAAATAAACTTGTTACTCCCTAATATTATTTTTTTTTCCCCTCAGGAAAACAAGTAGAAGGCAAGCAAACATTAGGACTTTCTCTTTGTGTTATACTTTACATAAGTTTTCAAAATATAAAAAAGTACAATATTAAAAGTACAATTAACTGGAAATTTAACACATCTTTTCACAAAATATCTTTGATAAATGTTTCAGATAAGATTCACTCCTTGAACTGCCCTTTTCTCTCTCTGCTGACTTTTCCTTGAGTCTCAGCTATGGATCTTCTGTGATGTGTGGCCACAACCATGGCAACTCAATTAGTAGTGTAGTAACTTGGGCATTTAAAAAATAAGTTGATCAACACACTTGTCAAAAACATTCCTGCATCAAAAAGTCATTAATGTTTTCCAGTTTGGTTGAATAATATATTATTTTTAGAAACAAGTAGTCAGAAACAAAATATTTCAAGGTAATGTTTGAAAGGAAATTCAATTCTCATATATATATATATTTATATATATATATAAATAAATCTATGCTTATAAAGTCATCCATAGTCAATAGACATCAAGAGTCTGCTTCAGGGTGTGATTCATGCTACTCTTTCTAGGCACATGTAGGAGATGACATATCTGCTGGAGGTACCTAGCTCTCTTTGTTGACTGAGGTAGGGTGTACAAATGGCAAATTCAGATTACATACAGGACTTTTAGATTAATTACTTTGAGGTTCTCAAACCTGAGAGAAATAAATACATTATGCTTCAATGATTTACTTTGTTTACATGACTAAGTCCTGAATACTATCATTACCTTGGCTGAAATATGCAAATTAATTTTTTTGATTGAATATCCAGTTTTATATGTAAGACACTTGGAATTATCAAGGGAAAATGCCCAGTAAATGTCAAACCTCTTTAACTGCATGTTATTCAAGATTGAAACAAGCAGATTCTAAAGCTATAGAAAAACTTTTTCCTGCATCTTCTTCATAGTTTGCTCTTCTTGTGTGGTACAGTCTAGGAGCTCTAGTCAAAGACAAATTTCTTGCTCTGTCTGTACAAATTTAAATAAATAAATAAATAAATAAAAATAAATACTGTCCCAGATATGTTACAATTTATGTAAAAAGTAAGAAACAACAGGGATTATAGGCAAATGGAAAGTGGGCATCTTATTTGATTGCAGGTCTTAAATTTCAAGTGAAAGCAGCCTTCTTGTCCTAAGGTGACCAGCTATGGCTCTCATGAAAACCTTTGTGCCTTTTTTTTTTTTTTTTTCCCCTTGAAAATGTCAAGGAGTGCAATAATAACAACAATTAATGATGATGACTGTTGCTTCAAAGCCAAAGACTGTGAGTTTAATAGGTTCATAAGTCCATTCCTCACTATGAAGTTGATTTGTGACATCCTGTCAGAGACCTGTTGGGCATTTGTATCTGTTGATACAGAAATATTTTATTTTTCCTTGCAAAAAAAGTAAAAAGAATAGAAGTAATAAGAATAATTTTAAGTATCATTCAACACTTAGAGGTAGGAAAATTTATTTATTTTGTGAGAACAAAGAAATTAAGTGCAAATATATTTTATCAAAACACAAAACTGCAATACTCTTCAGAAGAAAGATATTAGCAGAGATAAGTACAGTAATAAAAAACCCCAAAAAACTAAAATAAAACCCCACCAAATATTTTTTCCATAAACTGGAAATAGGTAAAAACAACCAAACTCCACCGGAAAAACAAACAAACAAACAGACAAACAGACAAAACCAAAAAGCAACAAAAAACACATTTACAGAAGCTAGCATGAAATTCTGAGACATCTTCAACATTTTTCTTTTGCTGGTTTGCTTCAATGCTATATTCAGTGACAACTGATAATCTATCTGTCCATCGTGAAGCGTATGTTCATGCCATCAACTGTCTTTCACTTCTAAAACGTACACATTTTTTTATGTAGCTCCTTTAACCAAAGACAATGGGATGTAATTGCATAAGGGGTTATGGGCTAAGACAACCATCATTGACCTGAAGGTCTCAATGACTTGCAAACTTCTTATAGGCTCAGCTATTAAAGAGGCAAAATAATTAGTTTGTCAGTACAAAGACAGCTAAGTCTTATTAAGTGGTTTTGGTTTTGGTTTTTTTAAGACAGCTAAACTAGGAATCTTCCTCTAGTTAATCTTGTAAAATACCTCTTCAGAAAACAAATTTAAAGGCTGATTTCATCTCACCTGAAGTTTACAAGCCAGGCATAAGAGATGTGCTTGTTTCTCCATCAGTTACAGAAGAAGCCAAGAAGACTGACAAGAAACATCACAACTCAATAGTAATATTGAGATGAAATGGATCTCTTTTTCCACTTTTTAATTTAAGCATTTCTTAATTTAATGGAAATAATACAAACTGAAAAAATAAATCAAATCCACCACTTTAACAGTCTGTAAATCAGTATGATTTCATAGTTTCTGTTCAAACTGAATGTTCAGAGGTGTTTTTTTTTTTACTTTTAAGTCTGTAAGTACAACCTTGATTCATTCTTGTTTTGTCTGGGCAAAATGATTCACCTGATGCAACATAAAATCAATGTATGTAGCAATAATAATAT
>NW_026599561.1:25497-40939 GCF_023634155.1 Falco peregrinus
ACGTTTCTGAGGGGAGGAGAGGAGGGGAGGGGAGGAGAGGGAGGAGAGGAGAGGAGAGGAGAGGACAGGACAGGACAGGACAGGAAAGGAGTTTAGAGAACTAAAGCTCTGCTTGAATTCACAGCAGGCAATGATTTACCATGGTTTAATAATGTGTGACCAAGACATAACCACAGATAACTGGTCATGATATAGCCACAAAATGGACAATCTCTATCACTTATTCAATACCAGTGACAGGTACTTCATTGCATTTTTTGCAAGACTAATGCTAAAAAAAGTAGTAATCGTATTTTTTTTAAAAAAAGAGGAAAAAGAAGTCATAATTGTAAGCCACTGATTAGTTATCACAAAATATTAATCAGTATTCTGCCTGTTTAGAAAAAAAACACTGTAGCAGAGCAATATGTATTTTGTGTTGTTTTAAAAGCTATGCAGTATATCTAATAACAATTCTTTGCAAAAATGTATAGCATTAATTCCAAATATCTGTAATTAAAATACGCTTATTCTAAAAGGAGTACAACTAATTTGAGCTCTGACTAGTACGTTACATAATTCATAAGGAGTTGGTTTCTTGTCTTTTTTCTCTAACACTTACTAGGAGGATGAAATATAAATATCTTGCATATCAGCTTCTGCCAAGGCCAAAGAAATAAATGCAATTTATGTAGTCACATTCTGCTTCCTCTGAGGTCCTTGATTACTGAATTGCATTTATTTCCAGTCTAGAAGAACAGGCCTATTACCCTGTCCTAGGATCTATTACATTTCAACTCTATCCTCCTTACATCAAAAGACCATCAGACTGTACAGAAACTTTTTGGAAGCTAAATCTGCTTTAAAAGCAGTGTGGTGCAATAAGAGTGTATCTAGAAAGAAAAATGCTTGCTGTGGGTGACCATATGGCCACGCCATATACATTATGGGCAGTTACATCAGACCAGGACCAATTATATCCTGTGGATTAAACTACTGTTATTTAAGGTCAAAACATATTGCTTGTATATATTCTGGTTCATCTTTTCCTAAAGGAATCTCATCCATGTGCTCTGAGAGTGCTTAGTGACACTAAACTAAGCATGGTACATGGGGACAATAAAAAATTAATTTCAACAGTGCACTCTTGATGTCAATTGAAGTGCCAATATAGACCCAGCCTGACTAGTTCCTGTGTTGGTATCAATGCCGCGCCAGACCATACTAGAACACAAGTGGAACACCACTTCTAGCCTGCTCAAAAACTGAATAGTAGTATAGACAGTGGAGGCATAGTAAATAACTCCTTTTTCACTATAAATCAATCTTGGTCATAATGTTTTGCAAACTCAGTTGCTGGTTCCATATTCAGTTAATACATAAAACTGAAGCAGCAAGCAATTACACTAGGACACCTACTATGCTTACTACTCCAGGGCAGAATCCATCACACCCAAATAACTCCTGAAAGGTGTTTTCCTAACTCGTTCTTACTTGTTTTGTTTTTCATGAATCCTGAAGGGCATGTTACCAAATGCAGTAATATCTTCTTTATCTAAAGCTGCCTCTATGCATTGAGAAGTGCAGAGTATTTACTAGTGCACTTTCATGCAGGGTGAGTCTGGACACCCTTCACACCAGATATGGTTACATTCATGGTGGTACGTAGTTTCTAACATGATTTTTTACTTATCCAGATGGAAGGTGACATATAAATGTAATCTTCTTTTATTTTGTTCTGGCACAACAGGATTCAAAGAAGGACAAGGCAGAGTTATATAAAAGATAGTCTGAGATACGACATAATGCAGTAAAGAATGCCATCTTTCTATGGAATTGTTAAACCGTTATACAGAATTTTATAGAAAATCATGCCCTTGCAATATATATTTGTTTTCAAAATCCTGTAGCAAATTTATCATGCTCTGTTAGATTTTATGCGTTTTTTTTTTTTTTGTAAAACTACATGTAAGATAATCAAGGCAGAATATCCTTGGGAGAAAAAAAAAAATAAAAAAAGAAAAAAAGTGGTGGACAAACAGCAATGTTTACCATGATATTGGTAATATTATTTCTCTTCACATTGAAAATTGTGAGTCTTTGCAAAATTATGAATGATTCTGTAAAGTTATGTCAGGGAATTGTCACTAGTCAGGATGCTTTTTCTACAGTAAAGATGTATGAATGATTCTGTTCTGCTGGTTTCTCACACTCCCATCTCACCTGATAACATGCCAGCTAGTTTCAACCAAGTCTGATAAAAAGTTTCATGTTGCAAAAAAGTGCTAAAATCTCATTGATTTCATGTGAATGCATAGATGCATGAAGTGATATATTTAAAATGTTGCCCCTTCTGAGGAATACTCACATTTGCTACAATCTCATTGTTACAAACCAGACAGTGTGTGTGACAGACAGGCATAGGGAACTTTTTTTTTTTCTCCTTCTTTTTTTTTTTGTGGTTTCTGAGCTTGTGGAATACATTTCCCTTATGTTCCCAACCCTAAATTTATCCAGAAAAACTTTTATTTGTGAAGGCTGAGCTTCTCAGGGATTCTCATGATTCCACCAGCTTTCAAACAAAGAGAATAAAGAAAATCACAATAATTGATGATAAATCAAAAGTGATCATAACTTTATATGCAGTTAATGTAAAATTTCATAATGCATTCATAGAGTCACATATTTTAAGAGTTGTTTCTACTACGGTCATCTATTTTGAAAGTGTAATAGGCTATAGAAATTCAACTCCATATTTAATTCTTCATGCTCAGCAATTCTCACTGAAAAACACATTTACAAAAAAGATATTCAATATTAATTTATTTTTAAGTAAAAGCAATTGACAATTTGCCTCATTTGATAAAATGATCTAAAGATTATTCCTATAGACATCTTTTCTGTTTAATTCTTCCCAACATAAACATCCAGCCAACAAATTCTTAGATATAGAATGCTGGTACATTACAGCTGATCTTACAGTTGGTGGACCAAATTCACTGTTTGCATAAGAGAATAAAACTCCACTGGAGTGAATTAAGCTATGCTTGAGCTATCAAGAACTGGAAACATCACAATTTGGAGGACTTATAGGGAGACTTCAGCATACAGATATATGAAGAAATATGTTGGCCTTTTGTTCTAGTGTGCCTGCAAATCAATCTAATTGACCAAAAATGGACTCTTCTGAGGAAAAAAGAAACAGACATTAACTATAGATTCCTTGGAAGCTTATGTTGTGGATCCACCTTTTGGTGTTAGGTATGGAATATGCAGTACACTACATGAGATGATTCTCCTGTATATTAAATTATATATTAGCCCATGGAAATCTGCTCAACTGTTTAGCACAAAATAAATCTATATACACGTGTCAAGATTTAAATTCTTAACACAGCTGCTGTTGCAGATTTCTGTAGCCTTATGCTAAACTCTGATTCCAGGACTGTTGGTAGTTCTCAGGTATCAAAAATACATAAATCTTTAAGAGCTATTCAGTTACAGAGATCATATTATATCAGTTGCTCTTTCATGTCTCTGACCACTGTGGGATCTTCTCAGGGTCACAAGTATTTTTTTAGCTGTGGAAAGAGGCTACGTGTAGTCAGGCTGTCTCCCAGCACTCCCCATCTGCACTGAAAGTGCCCACTAATAGGTTTGAAATGATGGTACATTTGTCCTCTGGGGAAGATTAGGTAGAGCTGTGGAAGATTTCTGCTTCTCTCATACAGAAAGTTTTAAACTGGATAGTTTTCAGGAAGGAAGGGATTTTATAACCTTCTTATTGTCTGCAGAATGCCAGAAGCTTTTCAAAGTAATAGCAACCTGTGTAAAAGAGTGTATGAACTAAACTGAGCTTTTATTGCGTCCAACAGTCACGTTCCCCTTAACTTTCTGCACATAAGCTTTTCCAACTGCTTTGCTACTAAAAAATATCATCAAACAATGCTTTGCAAGAAGAAATTTATCTGCTGTATTGAACTGTCAGGAACCCAATTACATACATGTATGTGTGTGTGGTGGAGGAGGGTATAAGCAAGGAACCAGGGTTAAGCTTTCCAAATTAGAAAAGTTTGCTTTGTATGCCACAGTCATTCTGAAATTAAAAAAAAAAAAAAAAGGAAAAAAATACTTTTTATGTCATTTTCCTTTCAATACATTTTACTTTTAATTGACAGAGAATTTACTGAGTCTGTATTTCAAAGACAAAGGATCTCCTTTTATGGGTCATTGCTAAGCCTTGTTTAAAAAAGAGCTCGTGGCCTGATTGTGTCAGTTCTTCAGAGCCTGGCTGAGGCTCAATTTTCTGTGCTGCTGGACTCTCCAGACTTCTGGTGGAGTTTATAAGTGAACATAGGCAGCAGTAATGAAAATTGGACTCTTCAAATATCTCCAGTTGGGTTTGGAAAAAATATTCGGAACTCATATCCATTTCTCAGTGACAGTTTCAGGGCTTGGGCTTCCTAATACAGGAAAGTTTTTAGTCCATCGGACACTTTTTTGCACCAAATAATGTTTTAATTCACAGGAAACTGTGAGTATGTCTTCAGATGAGGCTCAAGATCAGACATGCTCTCTGTTCCTGATCACTCTGTTTAGTGCAGAAGCATATGGAAATACTAAAACAATCTTAAAATGGCCTAGTCTGTGAAAATTGTACAGTATATCCCAGAAAGAAAATAGCCCAGACCCTGGAAATGGTGAATGTTTGCTTTCCTGGCACAGTAAACTACTGGCACATCCTTGCATCCTCAGGCCACAATATCTGCAGGTCCAAGCAACGCAGTTGCAGAACCATTTCAGTATGCTGTTGTCACTACTAGCCCTGGGTTAAATATCAGACTTGGCAGTTGTACTTAATTTCAGTTTGAGGCTATAAATCAGCCCCTGGAGAAGACTGTGAACATCATTGAACCTTGTTCAGGAAGTCGTTTGCACATATGTTAAAAGAGTAACCATTGACTTCACTGTAGTTTTGTTATGCCAGTCTTTACCCTGGAATCTCAAAATAATGCTCCAGGTCCCATGTTCTAATCACAAGCTTATGAAATTTAGTGAACGTTTCTGAAATGGCTTCTCTGTGTATTGAATGTCACTACTTCGCTGCAGAGGTTCCTGATTTATACGTCAATGGAATTTATTATTGTTGTTGTTGTTATAGTGACCTTGTATGAATTTTTGATCCATCATATTGAAAGCTAGATTACGAAATGCAACAACAAGTACCCCTTACTGCATAAAAAGTCAAATGTGTTCTTGAAAAGTACAATGTACATGGAATGAATCTAGGGAATTGACCTGCCCTTTTTGTTTGTATTTGTCATCTAGCAGGTTCAGCCCCTGAAGAGAATTTCCTCTGGACTCTAAAACTGGAATTAAGATGCATTTGACTTCAAAGCTGAAAAAGCTGCATATATATACCATTTCTTTATTTGAAATAGTTACAATTCTTGGTTTCCACATCTAAACAATGTGGGAAAAAAAAGATAGGTTTCATGGAAAAGCCTTACAAATGATTAATGGATTAAACATGCCTCATCATGGGATATTGAAGGTACTTCATCTATCCAGCTTATAAATAGGGGTGACATGACTGTAGTTTGTAAATATATTTCTTATAAATGTGAGAAACAGAATTTAAAAAAAAGAGTTTAGCAGACAAAATAAAGGTAAGATCGAGTGTCTGTAAGTTGAAGCTAGAGAAATCTGAACAATAAATAAAAGTAAGGTTTAACAGGAAATTTAATGAACAAAGTGGAGGAATGACATGTCAAGGGTTATGTTAGATTTTTCATCACTAGAAATGTTTAAATCAAGGAGTTACCTCAACACTGGAAGAGGTTGTTAACAGAGGCAATAGAATCTCCATTTTCAGAGATACTCAAAATATGACTGGATATGACCCTGAACAACCTTGTCCAACTCTGATGTTGTCTCTAACATGAAAGTTGGCCTTGGTTTGAGTCACAGGTGTCTTCCATCAGAGGAAATGTCTGATATTTGAAACTTCATACAAGCTTCAGCTTGATCCCTCTCTTCATATGTCAAAGGACTTGTAGGTCAATATGGGAATTATGACCTTCAAAAAGAACAATGCCTGGGAAAGGAAACACCAAGTCATGTATTTTATGATACACATACCTGTATGGCTTTTTCCTTTTCTCCCCTTTTAGGTCCATGGAATTGTTTAAGTTGGAAAAGACCTTTCAGATCATCAAGTCCAACCATTAAACCAAGACTGCCAGTCCACCACTAAACCATGTCCCTAAGTGCTACATCTACATGTCCATTAAATACCTCCAGGGATCCTGACTCACTATTTCCTTGGGCAGCCTGTTCCAATGCATGATAATCCTTTTGGTGAATTCCTTTTTCCTAATATCTAAACCTCCCATGGCACAGCTTCATCTTGTGCTATTACTTGTTATCTGGGAGAATAACCCCCACCTGCCTACAACCTCCTTTCAGGTAGATGTAGAGAGCATTAAGGTACCCCCACAGCCTCCTTTTCTCCAGGCCAAACAACCCCAGTTCTCTCAACTGCTCCTCATAAGACTTGTGCTCCAGACCCTTCAGCAGCTCTGCTGCCCTTCTCTGGACATGCTACAGCACCTCTATGCCCCTCTTGCAATGAGGGGCCGAAAACTGAACACAATGTTCCAGCTGTGGCCTCACCAGTGCCTGTTACAGGAGGAAGATCACTTCCCCTGTCCTGCTTGGCCACACTGTTTCAGATACAAGCCAAGATGCCACTTGCCTTCTTGGCCACCTGTGCACACTGCCCACTCATTTTAAACTAGCTGTCAGCCAGCATCCCCAGGCCCTTTCCTGTCAGGTAATTTTCCAGCCACTCTTCCCCCAGCCCGTAGCTTTGCGTGGGGTTGGTGTGACCCAAGGGCAGGACCCAGCACTGAGTCTGGTTGAACTTCATACAGTTGGCCTCATCCCACCACTCCAGTCTGTCCAGATCCCCCTGCAGAGCCTTCCTGCCCTCCAGCAAGTCAACACCCCCTCTGCCAACTTGGTGTCATTTGTGAACTGACCGAGGGTTCCTCACTATAGTCAACCAGATTGTGAATAAAGACATTAAACAGGACGGGCCCCAGCACCGAGCCCTGGGGAACACCACCTGTGACCAGCCAGCAGCTGGATGTAACTCTATTTCCCACCACTCTCTGGGCTTGGCCATCCAGCCAGTTTTTACCCAGCAAAGAGTACACCCTTCCAAGCCATGAGCAGCCGGTTTCTCCAAGAGAATGCTGCGAGAGATGGTGTCAAAGGCTGTATTAAAGCCCAGGTAGACAATATCCACAGCCTTTCCCTCATCCACTAAGTGGGTCACCACGACATAGAAGGAGATCAGGTTTGTCAAGCAGGACTTGCCTTTCATCACCCCACGCTGGCTGGGTCTGATCCCCCGCTTGTCCTGCACGTGCCACATGATGCTATTCAGGATGATCTGCTCTATCACCTTCCCCAGCACCAAAGTCAGACTGACAGGCCTGTAGTTCCATGGATCTTCCTTCCAGCCCTTCTTGTAGGTGGGCATCACATTTGCTAACTTCCAGTCAACTGGGACTTCCCTTCTTAGACAGGACTGTTGATAGATGATGGAAAGTGATTCAGTGGACACTTCCTCTGCCAGCTCCCGCAGTACAGTTGTGTGAATGCCATCAGGTCCCATAGGCTTACCTGTGCCTAAGTGCTGTAGCAGGGCACTGACCAGTTCCCCTTGGATTATCGAGGCTTCATTCTGCTCCCCATCCCCCATCTCTGTGTTTCAGCTCAAGGACCTGGGTACCCACAGAACAACTGATCTTACTCTTAAAGACTGAGGCAAAGAAGGCACTATTTACCTCAGCCTTTTCCACATCCTTTATCAGTATGTTTAAATCTACATCCAAAAAAGGATGGAGATTATCCTTAGCCCTCCTTTTGTTGCTAATGTATTTATAGAAACCTTTTTTATTGTCTCACAGCAGTAAGCCAGATTAAGTTCTAAGTGGGTTTTGGCTGTTCTTTCTCCCTGCACAACAATATTTCTTGTGCCTCTTCATCTTGGTTGGGTGGTCTATAACAGACTGCCACCGTGATATCTGTCTTGTTAGCCTTTCCTGTGATTCTTAGTCATAAACACTCAACCCTATCATCACCATCATTAAGCTCTAGGTAATCAACACAGTCCCTAACATACAGGGCTACCCCACCACCTCCCCTTCCTTGCCTATCCCTTCTGAAGAGTATAGAGCCATGCATTGCAGTACTCCAGTTGTGCAAGTCATCCCACCATGTTTCCATGATGACAACTATAGCATAGCTTTCCTGCTGCACATTGGCTTCCAGCTCCTCCTGTTTGTTGCCCGTGCTGTGTGCATTGTGGTAGACACACATCAGTTGGTCTGCTGATGCCACTGCCTTTTTGGGGAGACACCCCCTAATTCTTATGTGACCATTCCCAGGTGCTTCCAAGTTTTCTAACACATTAATGACCCTTGTGTCTTTGCTGCCCCATGGATCTCCATCCTCTGCCTCCACTGAGAGAGCAAACCAAAGGACCTTGCTAGCACACTGTCCCTCAAACACTGGCGTGCTGCTCCCAGGCTGGTCTCTAGTGAGCCTGGTTTTATCCCTTTCCCCCTTTAAATCTAGTTTAAAGCTGTTTCAAGGAGCCCTGCTAACTCCTCTGGAAGGATTCTTCTCCTACTTTGAGACAGGTGTACTCCATCTGTTGCCATCAGACCTGGTATTATGTAAATGGATCCATGAACAAAAAAACCCCAAATTCTACTGGGGACATCAGGTATTGATCTGTTACTCTTCCTGTTTCCTTATCATTTCTTGGTACCAGAAGGATAGAGGAAAACACTGCTTGTGGTCCTGATCCCTTAACCTGTCATTCTAAGGCCCTGAAGTCTCCCTTGATTACCTTTGGACTTGTTTCTTCATCACTGCCTTCCTGAAATGTCAATAATAGATAATAATCTGAAAGCCCTAACAAGGTAGGAATCTTTCTCTTCACATCTTTAACCTGGGCCCCTAAGACCAGACCTAAGAAGTTGGTCTGGTCTGCATATTGGGTGTAACTGTTCCTTTCAAAAGGGAGTCTTCTATGACAATAGAATCATAGAACCACAGAATGGTTTGGGTTGAAAGGGACCTTAAAGATCATGTAGTTCCAACAACCCTGCCATGGGCAGGGACATCCTCCACTAAACCAGGTTGCTCAAAAACCCATCCAACCTGACCTTCAACACTTCCAGGGATGCTGCACCCACAGCTTCTCTTGGCGACCTGTGCCAGTGCCTCACCACCCTCACAGTAAAGAATTTCTTCCTAACAGCTACTCTAAATCTACCATTTCATTTTAAAGCCATTTCCCCCTTGTCCTATCACTACATGCCCTTGTAAAAAGTCCCTCTCCAGCTTTCTTGTAAGCCCCTTTAGGTACTGGGAGGCTGCTGTAAGGTCTCCCTGGAGCCTTCTCTTCTCCAGGCTGAACAACACCAACTCTCTCAGCTTGTCTTCATAGGAGAGGTGTTCCAGCCCTCCGATCATCTTTGTGGCCCTCCTCTGGGCTCGTGCCAGCAGGTCCATGACCTTCTTATGCTGGGGGCCACAAAGCTGAACACAGTACTGCAGGCAGGGACTCAGGAGAGTGGAGTAGAAGGGGAGAAGCACCTCTCTTGCCCTGCTGGCCACGCTTCTTGTGATGCATCCCAGGATACATTTGGCTTTCTGAACTGCAAGAACACATTTCTGGGCCATGTTGAGCTCCTTGCTAACCAACACCCCCAAGCCTTTATCCTCAGGGCTGCTCTCAATTTATTCTCCACCCATCCTGTATCTGTGCTTGGGATTGCCCTGATCCATGCACAGGACTTTGAACTTGGCCTTGTTGAACTTCATGAGGTTCATACGGGCCCATTTCTCAAGCCTGTCCAGCTCCTTGTGGATGGCATCCCTTCCCTCCAGCATGTTGGCTGCACCACACACCCTGGTGTCATTGACAGGCTTGCTGAGGGTGTACTCATTCTCATTGTCCATGTCACTGATGACCTGTCTTTTTCTGTTTCTGGAAGCAGTTTAGACACAGAGCACAGACTGGCTTAACCTTCATGACAACTCCATGCTAGATGAACCACCATGCTCATTATTGCTTGGTTCCTTCATTGCTTTCCTACCTAAGCAGCTCTGACTCTTTTTTAATGTCATTTGCTTTCTACACAGCATAGAACTGAAATAAAAGAAGCACTAAAGAACCATTCAGCTTAGCAAATTGGTGCTACATAAGGTTAAAGCAAAGGCCTTTTTGGAACCCCTTCACTATTTATTCCTGAACACTAGCAAACAGCATAACTAAAGGCCTGGGCTAGGCCTGTTTCCTTGACTAACCTAGCTAAGCAGGGCATTAAATAGCTATTTGTTCCTCTTAATTTTCATATTTCACTTAAGAACACTTCTTACCACAACTTCTTATCACAGAATGGTCAGGGTTGCAAGGATCCTCTGGAGATCATCTAGTCCAATCCCCTGCCTGCTAAAGTAGGTTCTTCTACAGCAGGTTGCACAGGATCACATCCAGGCAGGTTTTGCATGTTTCATGAGAAGGAGACCCCACAGCCTCTCTGGGCAGCCTGTCCCAGGGCTTTGTTGCCCTCAAGGTGAAGGAGTTCTTCCTCACGTTCAGCTGGAACTGCCTGTGCTGCAGTTTGTGCCTGTTGCCCCTGATCCTGTCACTAGGCACCACTGAAAAGAGCCTCATACCATGCTGTTGACACCTGACCTTAAGGTATTTGTCCCCATTGATGAGACCCCCTCTCAGTCTTCTCCTCTCCAGGCTAAACAGGCCCAGCTCCCTCAGCCTTTCCTCATCAGGGAGGTGCTCCAGTCCCCTCATCATCTTGGTAGCCTTCACTGGACCCTCTCCAGTAACTCACTGTCTCTCTGGAACTGGGGAGCCCAGTACTGGACACAGCATTCCAGTTGATCTTTCATCTTTCCAAATAGCCTGAGCTTCTTTCTGGGCTGAAAATTTCCCTTTTACATATACTAGACCTGAACAGTTTAACAGCAAATGGAGGATCCATCTCATATTGAGTATATGCTGGGAAGCGGTGGTATTTGCCTCTTAAGTATTTGGTTGGATTGATTGGGTTGCCTTGTTCTGGAATTTCCCCCCTTTAGGCCAAGTTCTCAGAAACTGAGGGTAAACAATAACTGTAGAAATATTATTGGCTGGCCGAAGCTTATAAATTAGGTTTTCCTAAAGCTCAGGTACCGAAATTACAGACCCTGAGCAGTTCCAGTGGACAGATCAGCAGGGTACATACATTACTTTCTTCCCACCCTGTGACTAAGCACGTAACATTTCCTTTGTGTCTTTAATTAGACTAGGAGCATACAGGCCTACTTGACATGTCGTCTACATTTTTGAGCAGCAAAGGCAGCATGGAAGCAAAACACTTGAAATGGTCCACTGGTTTCTGGCTGACAGCTGAGGTTCACTGTAGAGGCCTATTGTCTTAACAGTGCTATGGAGGAGTTTTGGAAAGCTTTGCTCTTTATAGACATCTCCCAGTGTAATAGAACTGTATAGAAGCTGAGCTGTAAAGAAGTCACCACTTACAGCTCTTTTACTAATGATCCAGTGTTGTTCCAGTACATTTCAGAAGTCTTTGGTGGGATCATTTAGCCATCTCAGCACTACACAGGTCATATACATTGAATATTTCTACATTAAGAAGACATATTTCATTGTATTCAGACAGCAATTTGTTTGGAATTTTTTGGGAATGAGCTGTTCAATAATAATAATAATAATAATAATAATAATAATAATAATATCCTAGCATATTTTGAGAGTTATATTTGAAATTTCATTTTGTTTTCTTTTTTTGTTTTGTTTCTGAACATAATCCTGTTGTTCAAGTAAAGCTGTTGGACTTGTAACAGTAATTAATTCAAGGAAAACCGATGCTAGTATTTTGTATGAGGTCAGACTCAAAGATCAGAATGGTTCCTTCTGGACATTAGATCCATGAATCTATGAAAGAATCAGATGAGAAGCCTGATTTGCATTCAAAGAATGACTTGAGCATCCCATCATTGATGTGTCTGACACAAATCCACAAAAGCAGAGGGGAAAAAAATATTTAAATTTTATATAAACACACACACATATATAGACAGATACCTTCTTTGCTTCTCAAACAGAGCTGAAAGGCTGGTCTGTAACTATACCTCTATCCAGAAGGGACATCAATACAAATTTACAGCAAATTTCTGAGGTCTCCCTGTTTGTCTAAATGAGAAATAAAATAGAATCTTGCAAATATTACCCAGTTTTCATCCCCCTTATTTTCTCTTTTTCCTCTTGCTTTCTCTCATCAGATGTAACTAGATACCTTGAACCTCAGAGACTTTCCCAGCAAAAGCTTTTTAAAAATCAAGAAGCCTGTTTGAAACATTTTGGCTTCTTCAAACACTGTACTTCACTGAAAACACAGTTCAAGCTAGTGTTTCCAACCCTTCTACTACTCTGAATAACTGAGCAAAATCTTAATGCTTCTTCCTTTGAAGCCATCACTTCCTACCACTGTTCCCCCAGTCTTTCCTATCCAAGCCCAGGTCACTACATGCCTTTCACACCATATTATTTCCTGGGACTCTCCCCAGTCTGCCAGCTTTGTGTATGCTTGACATACATAGAGGAGTTCTTTTGGTAAGGGGGGAGACATAAATCTGAACTTTTAATTTCAAATAGGCAACAAGTCACACATGCATCTGAGATCGCCTGTCTGGTCCTGGATCCACTTTCTGTAAGTTGACTATGTGCCTTTGGGACTTTGGGCTTACATCCTAAGCTCTTTTTTTACATGCATGCCTTCATCGCGTTTGCGTGGTGAGGTTTTGGTAGTGGAGGAATACAGGTGAGAAGCTGCCCGAAGGTTCCCCGTGCCCGGCGGAGCCGAGGCCCGCGGCTCCGAGCGGGACCCACCGCTGGCCAAGGCCGAGCCCGTCAGCGGCGGTGGCGGCGCCGCGGGGGGGACGCGTTTCGTCAGGGGGGAAAGTTGCTGCCCAGCAGCGCCTGCAGCGGGAGAGAGGAGCGGGGTGTGTGAGAGCAGCAGCCCCGCAGCCCCCGGGCCGGGGCAGGGGGAGGCCGGGGGGCTCCGGGCGCCGCAGCAGCGGCTCCCCCAGCCCGCGGGGCGGCCCCCGGCGGGGCGGGCCGTGCCCCCAGCCCGCGGAGCCCCCGGGGGAGCAGCTCCCCCCCCGCAGCCCGGGCAGGGCCCCCCCCGGGGCAGGGGGTGCCCGCAGGGGGCTGTGACCCGCGGGCAGCGGCGCCGGGGCAGCTCCGGGCAGGGGAGAGGAGCCCGGGCCGGGCCGGGCTGGGGCAGGGCCGGTGCCCCCGCGGGCGGCCGGGCCGGGCCGGGCTGGGCCCGAGGGGCTGCGCCCGCGGGGGGCCGGGCTGGGCCGGGCAGGGCGTGAGGAGCCCCGGCCCTGAGGGGCAGCAGCGGCGGGGACAGCGCCTGCGGGGGAAGGGGAGGGGAGGGGAGAGGTGGGTTACGGTCTACTTTTTATTTCTCCTTACCCTATTCTGATTTGATTGGCAATAAACCGAGCTAATTTCCCGAAGTCGAGCCCGCTTTGCCTGTGAGGGTGATGGCTGAGTGATCCCTCCCTGCCCAGGATCCCCTCATCACACCCCCTCCCCCGGCCCAGCTGAGGAGGGCAGCGGCAGAGCGGCTGGGTGGGCACCTGGCGTCCAGCCGGGCTCAGCCCAGCTAGAGCCAGCCCACCACAATGCCTGATAATAAGCACCTCAGTATGGTGCACCGTGGAGAACGCAACAATTAATTTTTATCAAAAGCAATGGAAACTGCTGGGATAATTGTAGAAATCAAAAACCTTTGATTGAAGAGAAAAATCTATCTTCAATTGCTTTGCAGCAGTGTTGAAGACTGTGCAGTACCTGTATAAGGTGCCATTTTTACACAAGCCCGTGCTAAATGGGCCCTCTCAACACTTGCCTGCCTCATACCTCGAGGTCTGATTCCACCTGTGTATTCTTCCCTGGGGAAGCACCAAGAAAATTTCCCACCTTTGGTGACTCATTCCCATGCTGTCACTGCAGTTCATTACCTATTCAGCTGTGCCACCACAGCTCTTCCTGGGACTACATGGCAAAACAGATTGCCAAAATTTTGCATTAAAAATAAATAAATGGCTATTATTGCTCTGCAGATCCAAACTGTCCATGAAGCATATAGCTGTTCATAAGAATCATGCTGCATTTTTTTTTTTTTTTTTTTGTCTCCTCCAAGCATTTCAGATAGGGTATTTCAGTGATTCAGTTTCCAATATAGCTTTTGCTACAATTCAGGAGAAAATGCATTATGGCTCAGGAAGGGGAGCAAGTTTCTAGGGCAGCAAATATAAGTATGTTTGGCTGAGAAGTGAGTGAGTGAGGGCGGGGGGGGGGGGGTGGGTGGGGTGGTGTGTGTGTGTGGGGTGGGTGTGTGTGTGTGTGTGTGTGTGTGTGTGGGGGGGGGGGGGGGGTGGGTGGGTGTGGGTGTGGGTGTGTGTGGGTGGGTGTGTGTGTGTGGGGGGGGTGTGGGTGTGGGTGTGGGTGTGGGTGTGGGTGGGTGGGTGGGTGTGTGTGTGGGTGTGTGTGGGTGTGTGGGTGGGTGTGTGGGTGTGTGTGTGTGGGTGTGGGTGTGGGGGTGGGGTGTGTGTGTGTGGGGGGGGGGTGTGTGGGTGTGGGTGTGGGTGTGTGTGGGGGGTGTGTGTGTGGGTGTGGGTGGGTGTGTGTGGGTGTGGGTGTGGGTGTGTGTGTGGGTGTGTGTGGGTGTGTGTGTGGGTGTGTGTGGGTGTGTGTGTGTGTGTGGGTGTGTGTGGGTGTGTGTGTGGGTGTGGGTGGGTGTGGGTGTGTGTGTGTGTGGGTGTGGGTGTGTGTGGGTGTGTGTGTGGGTGTGTGTGGGTGTGGGTGTGTGTGGGGGTGTGTGTGTGTGTGGGTGTGGGTGTGGGGGTGTGTGTGTGTGGGGGTGTGTGTGGGGGGGTGTGGGGGGGGTGTGTGGGTGTGTGTGGGGGGGGGTGTGTGTGTGGTGTGTGGGTGTGGGGGGGGGTGGGGGGGTGTGGGGGGGTGGGGTGTGTGTGTGGGGGGGGGTGTGGGTGTGGGGGTGGGTGGGTGGGTGGGTGGGTGTGGGGGTGGGTGTGGGTGTGTGTGTGGGTGTGTGTGGGTGTGGGTGTGTGTGTGTGTGTGTGTGGGTGTGGGTGGGTGTGTGGGTGTGTGTGGGGGGGTGTGTGTGTGGGGGTGTGGGGGTGGGGGTGGGGGTGGGGGTGTGGGGGGGTGTGTGTGTGGGGGGGGTGGGTGTGGGTGTGGGTGTGGGTGTGTGTGTGGGGGTGGGGTGGGGGGGGTGGGGGTGTGCGCGTAAGGAAATTACACATGGCATTGCATTTTTCTCTG